>NC_090239.1:3322156-3324656 GCF_024489055.1 Chanodichthys erythropterus | reverse complement strand
AGGCACAATATGTATGTTTTTTACCGCTAGGGGTCGCTAAACTCTTCAAAGTACAAAGGTGAAGAATAGATTAATGACATGGAATCATGGAACTTGTCGTCATGCCGATGGATCTAATAATGTTTATGGATGAGTGAATGCATTCATGTTTTTAACATGACTGTGGTATGAAGCAGGGTGTGGCCCGATAATCGCGGGTGTGATTGCTAATGAGAGACAGATATCAGACAGATATCAGTGCCACACGCAACTCCCAGGGGATATAAAGGAATGAGGACATTTCATTATACCAAACTACTCGCAAGTGCTGAAATACTACTAATACAGGTCAGTTTATTTGACAAATTAAAGTCAATGTTTGATGCAAAGCTCTCGCCACCTCGGAAACACCAAGCCGTTATTGATCCTCGTTTTATTTCTCCTTTTTTCCCAAAGTTTGCTTGCCATGGTCCATAATGTTTGAATGAAACATATAATGAAACATAACGAAATATATAACACTGTGCAAGTGTTTTTTGGACATTTTAATATAAAATCTTACATATTGTGCCTTAAAAAAAAAAAAAAAAAAAAAAAAAAAATATATATATATATATATATATATATATATATATATATATATTAATAATAATATATTATTATTATATTAATAATAATAATTTAATATATATATATGTATATATATATATATATATGTATATATATGTATATATATATATATATATATATATATATATATATATATATATATATATATATATATATATATATATTAAATTATTATTATTAATATTATAAATTATTAATTATAAATAAACTTATTATATATACACACACATATATATATATATATATATATATATATATATATATATATATATATATATATATATATATATATATATATATATATATATATATATATATATATATATATATATATATATATATATTAAATTATTATTATTCATATTATAAATTATTAATTATAAATAAACTTATTACATATTATGCCTTTAATATTTCTATTTTATTTTGTCAGCTATATTTTTATAACAAAAATGATTTTAATAGTTATATTTTTAGTGTTAGCTAATGATAACAATACTGTCCTGAAGCAAAACCAGCTGAACTACATCATTACATCCTGACCTCTATGTAAATGCAAGGTCATGACCCCTTCGAGTGAAGTGAGAGGTCAAAGGTTAAAGCAGATTAGAGGGTCATTGTTTGTTTGCACAGGAAGTGAGGACGCCCAGCTGTGATCACTTGACCTCTTTACAGTTTGACTGTTTAACAGTGTTTTTAATGTGCTTTAATGCTTTGTTGTTTCTGTCATTGAGGAGCCTTTCAAACATCCTGTCCTGTGATATTTTAAGGAAAAGATCATTCAGTTTGTTGAAAGATCTTTATTTTCTCCATATGCACCTGTTGAAACCATGCTATAGAAAGAGTAGCAAATTTTACAGCAATCAAAGCTTCCATCCTGATTATTGTCACTCAAACCACAACACCCAAAAGCAGCAATCAGGAGTGACACATTTCCAGTCTGTGCTTTTATTTTGTAAAGCCGTTTTACATCTACCAACTGACATTCTGGACACTTCAAACACTTCTGGTCATGTTTGGCTCAACATCTGTGTGCCGCTGCCCGTGGAAAATGGATTACCTCATGTGACATTTACCACAGTTGGCTAATGAATGACACATCTGGCTGCAGTTTAAAGACTTTCTTGTCTTCCTTTGCATTTCAGTATCAGAAACAGGGGAAAGACGTGGAGAAAGTGAAACAGAGGCTTGCTGAAATAGCCAACTATGTGGACAAGGTATACTTGGAAATGAATAATTAATTAATTAATACTTAAGAGATCATACATAATATATGCTTATATATATATATATATATATAATACAGTGGGTACGGAAAGTATTCAGACCCCCTTAAATTTTTCACTCTTTGTTATATTGCAGCCATTTGCTAAAATCTTTTAAGTTCATTTTTTCCCTCATTAATGTACACACAGCACCCCATATTGACAGAAAAACACAGAATTGTTGACATTTTTGCAGATTTATTAAAAAAGAAAAACTGAAATATCACATGGTCCTAAGTATTCAGACTCTTTGCTCAGTATTTAGTAGAAACACCCTTTTGATCTGATACAGCCATGAGTCTTTTTGGGAAAGATGCAACAAGTTTTTCACACCTGGATTTGGGGATCCTCTGCCATTCCTCTTTGCAGATCCTCTCCAGTTCTTTCAGGTTGGATGGTAAACGTTGGTGGACAGCCATTTTTGGGTCTCTCCAGAGATGCTCAATTGGGTTTAAGTCAGGGCTCTGGCTGGGCCATTCAAGAACAGTCACGGAGTTGTTGTGAAGCCACTCCTTTGTTATTTTAGCTGTGTGTTTAGGGTCATTGTCTTGTTGGAAGGTAAATCTTCGGCTCAGTCTGAGGTCCTGAGCACTCTGGAGAAGGTTTTCGTCCAGGATATCCCTGTA
>NC_090239.1:2922156-2952156 GCF_024489055.1 Chanodichthys erythropterus | reverse complement strand
AAATCTTTGCATTTGACCTCATTTTCCACAACAGATGTGAGTGAATATAAACATGCAAAGCATAAAATAACTTTAAATGAACAAATACATGTGCACAAACACTCTGATGGAGTCCACTATAGTGTAAATAAATAAAAAAGAAAATAAAACACACCGACACACTTAATATAATAAGAACTTGTACAAAATTATTTATAAACCACTTTATTATAGGCCTACATCATTTTATAAATAAATTAATAAACCTACACTCTAAATATAACAGGACCACAAAATCAATTTTAGGAAAAAAAAAAAAAAAATTATATATATATATAAAATACATAAAATAAAAATTGAAATATATGAAATATTATTATGGCTATATTATATATATATACTAATATTACTAATATTAACATATTTATAGTATTTCTATTTGTTTATATTTATATATTAGTGAATGTGTAATAAATTATTAAATACATAAAAAAAATAAATATATTAAAATAAAATAAAATAAATAAAAATTGAAATATATGAAATATTATTATGGCAAAAAAAAAAAAAAAAAAAAAATATATATATATTTTTTTTTGCCATAATAATATTTCATATATTTCAATTTTTATTTATTTTATTTTATTTTAACATATTTATTTATTTTATGTATTTAATAATTTATTACACATTCACTAATATATAAATATAAACAAATAGAAATACTATAAATAAGTTTCGTAAATAAAACCACACTCTAAATATAATAGGACCACAAATTCATTTACAAATAATTAATATATATAATTAATACAATATTATTAAACTATAATATAACATTACCATAAATAATATTTATTATATTTAAATGTATATTTTTAAATTACATTTAATAATGTAATATACATTAAATAATGTGAATATAAACAAATATAAATACTATAAATAATATTTTAAATAAATAAATATTAGTAAATCTAAAAAGTAAATATACATTTCATATATTATATAATAGCTTAATAAACAAATAAATAAATAAATCTAAATATAACAGGATCACAAAATCATTAACAAATAAATAATATATATAATTTATATAATATTATTATACTATAACATTACAGTAAATAATAATTAATTTATAATATATATATATATATATATATATATATATATATATATATATATTCATATACAACACACACACACACACATATATATACATACACACACACACAAAATAAATAATATACATAACTACTATAAACAATATTATAAATAAAATGTGCAAGTAAATATTAGTAAATAAAAAAGTAAACATATTATACATTTTAAAATAAATAAATATAATAAATAAATAAATAAATAAGCTACAAGAACCCATGGTTGAAGGATTAGGCTATTTACTGTTTCAATGTGTCTAGCAACATGCCGCATCAATATATAATCTTCCTGATGTGGGATCAGTGGTGTGTGTATCGTCTTTGAAAGTCCCTCATCCAATCAGATTTTACAGCCAAAACAATCCATTTCATAATAAACAATAACCCTGTTTGTGCAATAATTAGCACCCCCAATAACAGCTTTGCTTTATATGACAATGTGTGAGTGAAATGTGCTTATATAAGCTGCCCTGCTCAGCTGTTGAGTTTAAATGAGAGAAGAAGAACGAGTAGGAGGAAAGAATGTGAGAACTGATGTTGCGAGGGACAGAGAAAAGGATCACCGGAGGGAAAGAAAACTAAGAGAGAGATAAAGTGAGGTTGTCATAAAAGCTATAGAGACTGTTTTAAAGCACTTGGCATGAACAGCAAGAGCACAGACTGATATCCATCTACTCTGCCTTGGCTTGCTGTGTCTTTCCATTCCTCTATCGCTCTTCAAACTGCTTCTATCCCAGCGAGGAGTCAGTGTTTTCATCAGGAAGCTGAAGACTAAAACACAAGCAGCTCCTCAGATAAACCTCACTGCTGTGGCTTTATAACAGCTCTGAGATTTCAAAGGATTCATGGCATGAAAAACAGGATTTTCTCTGCTTTTTTTTTTGCAGTCACAATGTGATGCAGCTTAGCAAAAGAGCCCATTATTGAAGGATGGGTCAGTGCAAACCAGACTAGAACCTACAGCAAACCCACAATTGTTCAGAATAGGATACTATCTTAATTCTCTTTCTATTTCTGTAGTATGCAGGATGTATAAAAATGTTTGCTGACTGCATTTTGCAAAATGCACAAACAATATCCCACAATGCAATGCTTTCAACCTGACCTTCCACTTCCTGTGCGAAAAATAAACCTGAAAGAGATAAAAAGTAGTAACATCTCATTCTTGATTCCTTATTTTGGCTGCCTGGCAAATGTTTAATCTGAAAAAATAAAACATAAATGCGAAATACTGGATGATGTTAGATAAAAACACAACTCCATGAGGTCATATGACAACAATGTAGCATACTACTATTTGAATCATTTATCATCACTGCTATCTTTCACTTAATATTGTTAAAAAATAGTAGGCAGTAAGAAGTATGCTAGTATTCCATTCTGAATATAGATGCTGTTTTACATATCACAAGGGTCAGAGAGAGAGTAAAATAACCATGAAAAACACAATGTTTTTGTGTGTGTCCCTTTAAATGCAAATGAGCTGCTGCTCCCGCCCCCTTTCCAGATGAGGGCGGAGCTTTAACAGCTCAACAACAACAAAGCTGGAGAATCTCACGCAGCCAAAATGAGGTTTGTCAGTAACAGACCCCTTTAAATCACGAAATGTACATTTGTAATGAACAAATGTAAATAAACATTATGACAATATTTGAGGGTCAATGACATGATGGGTCATTTTTCTGTCCAAAGGCCTTATAATAATAAAAAACAAAGATATGACATCCAAAGTATGTAAGGTAGTACAACTAGGTCTCTTTTATTGAATCCAAAATGTTTTAATTGTATTTAGCTACATATAAAGGTATTTTAAAGATTTTTGAAGTGTCAAAAGGTCATTCGGTTTAATCGTCCAAAGGCCAATAAAGCCATTTCATTTGTGATTAAAATATCTTAAAATGAAATAAATGTATATATTTTTTATTCTGGCATGATTTTATAACATCATATATCAATATAGTGCAAAACCATTGCTTTGTTATGAGAAAGAATGTCCGGAAAAATGAATTTAATTGATGTCATTCGGAGTAACCAATATAAAGGGACCATTTTAGATCAAGTCATGCAGTCAGTATCATGTGACAGGATGTGACATCATTCAGACATCTGCAGAGGACCACGAAGCAAAGTAACTAACTCTTTTCAAAAATTTAAAACTGTAAAACCGAAATTTTGGTTAAACCGAATTACTTTTTTGGTGACAAATTTTGTCCATCTTGTAAAAAATTACAAAATCAATGTTAATTGGTTATAAAAACCACATAATCTCATTGTTAACACTTAATAAAACTTCAAAATTAATTATATCTCCATACTAATTATACTTTTAAAAACCTTATTCGTCAATGACCCTTGAACAGAATTTGATTTTCATGTTTTACTTTCTAAATCTGGGCATTCATTTACAGTATTGCAGTAATGAGAAAGAGATTTGTTCGTCTTGGCCTCTTCAAATGAATTGACCATCATCAGAGTCCTGCTGCAGCTTCAAAACATCTGCCAGATAACACACGGTGCGGTCGCTCTTGGCCCCAAAACGAATCTAAACCTTGTTTAGCTCATTAGCATTAACTCAAGAACTCATCTGATTAGCTTCAGAATGTGCCTGCAGGGTTAATGAATGGAAGAGAAACATCCCCAGTTTCCTACCAATGACATTACAGCACTAATCTAATAATATAAACCAATAAATGACCTACTAAAGAGTCATCGCTTCCCACCGGGACACAAATCTCTCCTGCTTCAAATAACAAACAGCAGCGCTGAACGTTTTAGCACAGCTGTCACATGCTCACACAAGTGTGTTTACACAATCAACCTGTGCCCACACACACACACACACACACACACACACACACACACACACACACACACACACACACACACACACACACACACACACACACACACACACACAGACAGAGGTCAGAGGTATAAACAATACACCTGCCAAACATCTATTAAACTTGCACATCTTCCAACTACTTCTCTGTGGAAAATTTACCATCAATAATAAATAATGTGAACAATGAATTTCAAAATACAGCTTTAGTAAGAAGTATTTATGCAATATACAGTATATTACCTTGAGGAGGTCTTTAGGAAAATCACTGCCACTGTTTAATCCTTCCAGATTTCCGATGAACTGAGTGCAGGACATTCGCTTTCCAACGTTCTGGCAGAAGAAAAGACCAACACAGACTTGATGAATGAGCACAACTACATTATGAAAGAGCATTATGACTGACTAAAATAATTTATACATTCGATCACACGATAGATAGATAGATAGATAGATAGATAGATAGATAGATAGATAGATAGATAGATAGATAGATAGATAGATAGATAGATAGATAGATAGATAGATAGATAGATAGATAGATAGATAGATGATAGATAGATGTGATGAATCAATTAAAAATCTCAATTAATTGATGTGACAGCACTAATATACAGATGTGGTTAATCTCGATTAATCGAATTGACAGAATTGACAGAACTAATTATATATATATATATATATATATATATATATATATATATATATATATATATATATATATATATATATATATACATAAATATATATGCGATTAATCTCGGTTAATCGATTCGACAGCACTAATATACAGATGTGGTTAATCTCGATTAATCGAATTGACATCACTAATATATATATCTATGCGATTAATCTCGATCACATTTTGTTACGTTGCTGCCTTATGTTAAACTACTTTAAATGACCTTTTTTCACATTAACATTTCTACACTCTATACAACACAATGACAAAGCAATAACAGATTTGTGATAAACTACAATAATTTCCTTTGATTTTGGAATAAAATACATCTATTTCTTCCCCAGATTCGACTTATTATGAATTTTTAAGGTGCTCAAAAAAGTTTGTACATTTGTAATTTATTTTCAGACGAGATGTCAGAGTCAGACATTTTAACAGGCCATTTTGAGCATTTTACACCTCTTAAAGTCAGCATGGGATGTCCTAAATTCAAGCTGTGAGTGTGTGATTGAGGCTCGGAATATATGAATGTCTGGAGCTGCAGAAAGGGTCTGGATACATAATCTGATATTGTGGACTGTACAGCAGAGTTTCATCAGAGGAAAGCTGAAATCGCTTAGTTCTCATCAGGACCATAAACCTGTTACCATGGTGACAGTGAGTCTGGGCGTTGTGTGTTCGCTGACGGCCCTAAACCCTTCAACAAAGGCACAGGAGCAATGCTAAATATCCTTAGAGCAGGAAATTGATGTAGACAGACAGCAGCAGTGATTGACAGATCACAGCTCCCTCTGGACATCCGTCTCTCTGCCTTTTCCTGTTGAAGGGCTAAACGCAATAGTTGCCCCCATTAAATACATTTCTGTCAGGTTTTTTTTCCCACAAACGGAGATAGGGGTCAAAGTGATTGTTTGTAATAATATTCCTGAGCATACAGAGCTGTTCAATCATGACGTCAATTTGTAGGCCAAGCCAGAAGGCTAATAGGATCTCTTGAGAATTTGAAATGGGTTTTTAGATTAGCGGTTAACATTATTTGAAAAGAGTTTCATATTTTGTTCAACAATATAAATTGCACATATTAAACATACATTTTGAAACCCTTGTGCATTACTGTATCATAAAGTCTATAACTACCACGAGGATGTAATTTCATGTGCTTTAAGAATCAGATAATCATATTCACATCTTGGTAGCAACTAATGTTATTTCATTAAGGCCCCGATATACTTCAAGTAAAAGTGAATAAACTATTGTGATGCAAGTTCAAAACAAAATTAGGCCAAAGCAAAGTTTGTTTTTGGAGTTTGAAACAGTTTGCCAAAGCAAACTTTCTGGAAACAGTCCACTCAGCATCTTTGAACTACCGTTTGTCTGTGGTGATGATGTAACAGGTAGGCGTGGCTCTGAGGCTCCACCTTCTTTGACATGGAAATCTTCTCCTGTTCAGTCCCTCAAGGTCGGAAGTACACGAGTAAAAACATGAACACACTGGAGAGCCGCTTTATAGTAGAAAATGAAGTTGTAATTGTAATTGAAAGCGACACTGATACTGTTTTTCATGTTTAATACTGTAAAGCTGCTTGCTTTTAAGCAATCTACTGTATAAAGTGGTATATAAATACATTTCAAACTGGAGTGCTGAATTGCAGAGCTCGTGGAAATGTCCACATCGCTATGAACAGATGCTTTCTGAACTGCTGTTTTCTCACCACTGTTATTGTTGTCGTGTTTATTTTGTTATTGAGTGGGAAGCACGCAGCACTAGGGATGGGACAATACATCAAAACTCGATTTGTGATACGAAGAATCTGGAGCGATTCTGATATTTTCCAATGCATCGCGATTCTCTCTCTAATCGATTCTGAGTTTAGTTTTTAAAGGTGCCCTAGATTCAAAAATTGAATTTACCTCAGCATACTTGAATAACAAGAGTTCAGTACATGGAAATGACATACAGTGAGTCTCAAACTCCATTGTTTCCTCCTTCTTATATAAATCTCATTTGTTTAAAAGACCTCCGAAGAACAGGCGAATCTCAACATAACACGACTGTTGTGTAACAGTCGGGATCATTAATATGTACGCCCCCAATATTTGCATATGCCAGCTCATGTTCAAGGCATTAGACAAGGGCAGAACGTCTGGATCTGTGCACAGCTGAATCATCAGACTAGATAAGCAAGCAAGAACAGCAGCAAAAAATGGCAGATGGAGCAATAATAACTGACATGATCCATGATATCATGATATTTTTAGTGATATTTGTAAACGGTCTTTCTAAATGTTTCGTTAGCATGTTGCTAATGTACTGTTAAATGTGGTTAAAATTACCATCCTTTCTTACTGTATTCACGGAGACAAGACTGTCGTTATTTACATTTTTAAACACTTAAACAGTCTGTATAATTCATAAACACAACTTCATTCTTTATAAATCTCTCCAACAGTGTGTAATGTTAGCTTTAGCCATGGAGCAGTATCAAACTCATTCATAATCAAATGTAAACATCCAAATAAATACTATACTTACGTGATTAGACATGTTGCATGACGAACACTTTGTAAAGATCTATTTGGAGGGTTATATTAGCTGTGTGAAGTTTGTTTATGGTGTTTAAGGCAAGCGCGAGCTCTTGGGGCGTGGAGCACGTGATTTAAAGGGACCGCGTACCCTGAATCGCCGCATTTATAATGATAAGCAATTAAAAAATAATAAAAAAAAAAATAAAAAATATGGGGTATTTTGAGCTGAAACTTCACAGACACATTCAGGGGACACTTAAGACTTATATTACATTGTTTGAAAACATGTTCTTCGGCATCTTTAAACAGCAGATGGCACTACTATATGTGCTTTAGAAACACTCCTACACTGCCTGCTTCCAGTTCCTTTACACAAACCACTTAAACCTAAAATAATCATTCATTAAGTTCAAAAAAGTTGAAGCGAATTACAAATCTCGCATTAAGAAAGCATTCAGAGCTGAGGTGCAAGTATATTTAACTACTTACATGACTCTGCACATGACAAGCCTAGAGCACCATCTGCTGTTAAAACTAAGCTCAGAATCAATTCAAGAGGGAAAATATCAGGATAGATCCAGATTCACCAAAAATTGATGAGGTGTCTAATTAAAAACAGAATAATTAATCTAGTTTCTATGCGTGTTATGCATTATATGCTATGCATTATTAGATTGTTGCAGCATCTTAACCCTTAAATGCATGACTGTTTCGCCAATCATTCTTACATATTCGGGTCTTTATCGACACGATAATATAAAACTGCTCTGATATTTAAGTAGCAATTACAGAAGAATAAAATAAATCGTATTTTGTTACCTTTTGGAGCTTGAAAGGGCTCCGTTTGAGCAGATGTTTTATGCCATCATCACTGTCCCAATAAATTCAGCAAATAATGGGCTAGTTTTATGTTTGAGGTCACGAATATGAGCCCATTCGCGATCTCAAACGTATTCTCAAAACTATATAATTTTCAACATCTTCAAAATCAATATTTCGATCGCTAACAGCTTCTCCAGATCCATCCAGTAACAGTTACAATCATATTTGATTGCGTTTAGTACTTGCTCTGCAATAAATCGCTGAGCCATTTAATGTTTGTTTTATCATTTCATTTCTGTCTGAATGAGTCGTCACTTCAGCATTGTGTATCAGACATTGCCACCTTGTGGAATAAAGGTGAATTGCACCTTTTCTGTCATCTAAGATTCAATTATTGTTGTGCAGAAAAAATATACGTACACTCATACACACCTCGGGTCGTTAGCGACCCTATACCATTTTTACACCAAATGAAAGCAAAAATAGGCATTCTTTTATCATTTATGATTTTTTTCTTGTTATATTCTTTATAATAAATTGATCGAGGAATACCGATGTCCCGGGTCACTAAAGACCGAGGTATGCATTTAAGGGTTAAATGCTAACTCTACAGAAATCAATAGTTGCTGCATATGTAGAAGATTCAAATTCATGTGAATTTAATTCAACTTTTTACTCTAATTTCTATAAAAAAGAATTAAAGAGGCCATATTATGCCCTTTAACAAAGTCTTGATTATGTTTTTAGTCTCTACTACAGCAGGTTTTTATGTCTGAATGTTCAAAACACATTATTTTTTTAACATATTCTCCATTTTTGCAGCTCCTCTCTTCCCAGTCTGTCAGTAACACTCTATTTAGTTCCTGTCTCTATAATGCCCCTCCTTCTGAAAAGCACAATGTGCTCTGATTGGTCGGCTGGAGCAGTGTGTTGTGATTGGTCAGCCGCTTTGAGTGTGTTTGGAAAATGTCCCGCCCCTTACCATAACCGCCAGATTCAACACAATACTAACTTACTCAACTAGGCCCCGCCCCTTTATTCTGCATATGCATTGGGCGGGAATTCTTTAAATGAGGAATATTGTGACATGTTTTTTCCTGGAAAGAAAAACCCTCAAGACTACAATCCCCCCTCATTCCGGATGAAGTGAGTATATTTGTTAATAAGTTTATCATTACTACTACTGCTAATACTATTATTACTATTTGTCATTTCTTATTAATTGGATTTATCATTATTATTATTGTTATTATTATTATTAATATTGCTATTACTGTTACTTTTGTCATCTTTCTCATCCCTCATTTATCGTTTTTTTTTTTTTTCTGTTTTTTTCTCCTCTTGTGTGATACTATTACCCTCTTCATCATTATTATTGTCATATATATTCATATATATTTCCACTACCACACCCAGTTACACTTACATTCACACACACAAACACACCCAAATTGTACTGTTATGTATGTTTTGTTGGTCTTTGTATTTGTTTTCTGCATTTAATTTGTTTTCTGTAATTATTGTAATTGTCTGTTTTGCATAATAAAAAAAAAAAAAAAAAGACTACAATGGAGGCGTTTCAGAAACAGTGACACTGACATAGAGAATAACTCCCGCTGAAGGGACTCTGGATGCTTTTTCAAGCTCAAACAGCAACATTACACACTAAAGATAGATGAACATGTAAAAAAGCACTTTAAAATGGATAAATCAGACTTCTCAGACTTTTGAAACCTAATGCATGTTCTTTAAAGTGTGGAAACTCTGTGAGTACACTGCTGCACTGTTGCTGAGATCGAAGATTTTCATCCTCCATTACACTTGTCTGGATGGTGAAGTAATAATAAGTGTTCATCCATGCGTTTACTCACGTGGCCGTGCAGGTCTGTGTTGAGCAGCATGAGGGCGCAGGTCAGCGTGTGGACACTGTCTGTGAGACAGAGCCATACATACATTTATATATACTCATGTACGGTCTTATGTGACACAGATACACACACACACACACAGAGAGAGGGCTTTACCTTCGGATAGTGTGAGGGATGAATTGCACTGCAGATATCGACGGGAAAAGTGTGCTAAGATTCGCTCTCTCTCCTGCGTCTCACCCGTCAGAGCAAATTCTATTAGAAATGCCCTGAAATAAACAAACAAGAGTAAACAAATGCCCTGGGATCAACACAAACTGATGAACAAAACATTATATGCCTCTGTCATGTATATATGTATATAAAGGAGTCCAGTATTTTTAAACTTAATTATTGACCATTTGCATATTAAATATGCTGACCTTAGCGCTTGGTCCAAAGTCATTCCTGTAAAATTGAAGTAGTGCAGATATTCCTCTGCTACCATGCGACTGAAGTCATTGCTAAAAGGGAGTCAGATAGAAAAAAGACAATCAGAGAAGATGACAATGCAAGAACAAACAAGGGAGACGAAGGAAGCAGGGTGACAGACATGTCCAAGGCCTGTCAGAGATACATCGGTGGATGAAAATTCCCATGGTGCACCTGTCAGAGAGAAAAAAGCTCTTAAAGTACAGATGCTCTGAGCAATACAGGCAAAACCAGAGAATAAAAGCTGCATGAAAACCTGCTTTATATAACACTAACACTCCAGCAGCGGCACAGAGACCTGCACAGGACAAAGAGATGAAGTCACAAGGTCACAGGAAGCACAGTGAAGAGGCTCAAACTCGATGATGATTGATTTAAAGACAACATAACAATCAAAATTTACTCCATTTGCACTCTGGAGTGTTCCTGTTTTTATTGCAAACAGTTCAGAAGTGTACTATATCCAAAAAGATTATTACAAATTATTGATAATTTTATAATTTAATCAATTTCTGACACATAACAAAATAAAACATAAAAATGCAAGAATAAACAACAAAATTATTAACTATTTTAAAATAAAATATAAATATTAGATAAAAACTGAAAAAAAAAAAAAAAAAATGAAATTAAGATTAGAAGTGTTTTTGGCAGCTTACTAAAACTGCAATAAAAATAAATTAAAGCTAAATATATATGTAAAAAAAAAAGAACAACAACTAATAAAACTGACAAAAGACCATAACAAAATTATTAAAATGTACACTAAAATTAAAGTGAAATCTTAAAATAAAAATAAATAAATAAAAAATATATATAAATATATATATAAAAAAAGTCAACAAAAATCAATTAATCGATTAGCTGAGTGTATAATGACACCTATATTATAATATTTATATATACAGTACAGTCCAAAAGTTTGGAACCACTAAGATTTTTAATGTTTTTAAAAGAAGTTTCGTCTGCTCACCAAGGCTACATTTATTTAATTAGAAATACAGTAAAAAACAGTAATATTGTGAAATATTATTACAATTTAAAATAACTGTGTACTATTTAAATATATTTGACAAAGTAATTTTCAGCATCGCTACTTTAGTCTTCAGTGTCACATGATCCTTCAGAAATCATTCTATTATGCTGATTTGCTGCTCAAGAAACATTTATGATTAATTTCAATGTTGAAAACAGTTGTGTACTTTTTTTTCAGGATTCCTTGATGAATAGAAAGTTCAAAAGAACAGCTTTTATCTGAAATACAAAGCTTATGTAGCATTATACACTACCGTTCAAAAGTTTGGGGTCAGTAAGAATTTTTATTTTTATTTTTTTGAAAAGAAATTAAAGAAATTAATACTTTTATTCAGCAAGGATGCATTAAATCAATCAAAAGTGGCAGTAAAGACATTTATAATGTTACAAAAGATTAGATTTCAGATAAACACTGTTCTTTTGAACTTTCTATACATCAAATAATCCTGAAAAAAAAATATTGTACACATTAAATGTTTCTTGAGCAGCAAATCAGCATATTAGAATGATTTCTGAAGGATCATGTGACACTGAAGACTGGAGTAATGATGCTGAAAATTCAGCTTTGATCACAGGAATAAATTACTTTGTGAAATATATTCATATAGAAAACAGTCATTTTAAATTGTAATAATATTTCACAATATTACTGTTTTTACTGTATTTTTAATTAAATAAATAAAGCCTTGGTGAGCAGACGAAACTTCTTTTAAAAACATTAAAAACCTTAGTGGTTCCAAACTTTTGGACTGGACTGTATGTATATATAAAAATGTGTTTGTGTGTGTGTGTAAATAACACTGATGTGTCATGAATCTGAAGGGAACATTCAGGACAAACGAGTATGATAATTGAAAAGGATTTACTCACTTTTTACTCAAATGACGTGCAATGTCACACTTCCTGAAGCCGTCGAGGTTGAAGAGCCGCTTGGCCAGACGTTTGGCAGCTTCCAGGTCAGCGCGATTGCCGTTACTGAGAGTGTCATTACTGCCTAAACCCAAACGCTCGCTCAGTTCCTGATCCAACTCTGAGTCTGCAGTGAAGCGAGGAGATTTCTCTCTGAACAAATACACAAACACACAAATGAGTTCATTCTGATGTGCTGAAGTGAATTATGATCTCTGAAAGCCGAGCTGGGGAACATGCATTTACAACAATAATCAAATCCTCTCCAAATAATCAATAATCAATGAAAATAATGAATTTTTGTTGTTGTTGTGGTATTACTTAAAATACCATGTAAATACCATAGTGTATGACTAATCATTCAGTACACCATCACAGAACCACTTCAGTGCTTTTTATAAGTAATGAAAACAGAAATATAATAGACTAAGAAGCACTATTTAATGCAAAATGTACTTTCCTATATGAAGCACAAAAGCCATTACAAGATATATTTATTTACCATGATAAACACCTCCTTTGTTACAATTTTCTACATTTTTTTTAATAATATAATCATAACAAATAGAAGTCTGGGAATTATGTAGTGACCAAAAACATGTATAGCCACTGACATCAAACTAAATAACAAAAATATTCAGAAAGCTTCTGACATTGTTTGAAGGAGATGTTAAATTATGTTGAATTTACACTAGTAAGACTGCTGTAACTGTAGTATCTGTGGGTTTTTTTTGGCATAAACCGTGGTTACCAAACTAAATAACAAACACAAACAGCTTTACAGTCAGAAATCATTTCCACTTTGTAATTCTATTAACTTGTTATTGTGACCTATTGATCTGATTTCCTCTGGTTTCTATAAATGAATATGGTATGCTGAATGCCATCAGTCCTCATCTCACCCCTTCTTATCAATGACTCACGCTAAATCCACACGAAAAACAAACCATGGGCAGAAATGTGTGAAACTCAAACAAAGAAGTCTGGAAGCACAGAAATAGTTCTTAAAGAGACAAGCACGACAAATGACTTTACTAAATAACAGGGTACATCGAATTCAAAATATTAACAAAAAATATAATCATAAATCATTGATACTAAATACAAATATAGCTGCAAGCAGCAATTACGGGGCCAAGCACAAAAACGGCACAAGAAGCCAGCCAACATGGCTGTGAGCATCAGACCAACTGCAACAGTGATCAATTAAAGACCTATTAAGATAATTTTAGGCAAAAGAGCTGAAAAATGATCAAAAATGAGGATTTACTGGTTTCATCACTTTCGACCAATAGGTGGCGCTGTGACCAAATTAATGTGGTATGGTCAGAGTGAGGTGACAATGACATTTGCAAAGTTTGGTGTCAATACGTCAAGAGATACAGCTTCAAGAGTTGTTTTTGCATCATGCCTCAAATTCTTTGCTCTGGTATACGAAAACGGTTTGACATATCGACTTGAAATCCATAACTTTTTGGCGGCATGGTCTGTAGATGATACGGTTCGATTTTGGTGAAAATCGGAGCAACAGCCTAGGAGGAGTTAGAAAAAGTAGGTTTTTAAAGAAAAACAATATGGCGGACAGGAAGTTCAGCTGACTATAGCAAATTTGATATCTATGTTCTCAGCATGACCCAAGGAATCTACTGAGACAAGTTCCATTACAATCAGTAAATATAGTCAAAAGTTATTAGCATTTTTGTAAATTTTGTTATAACACAAGGTCCCTTCAGGGCAATTTCCTGATGACTCATACCGAGATTTGTAACGATACACTAATGCGTTTGTAAAATACAGCATTTTAGCACAAAATTCAAAATGGCCGATGGCCAAAATGTCCGATATGGGAAAATTGGATATCATTTGACTCAGCATGATGCCCCGAATCCAACGAGACCAAATGTATGATTTTTGGAGAAACCCATCAAAAATTACCATTTTTCATATCTCCACACCAGTAGGTGGCGCTGCGCCGAAACACTGCATGATGCCTCAAGTCATGCTTTTGATGACATGTACCAAGTTTGGTCTGAATACGATAAAGCGTTGCGGAGATACAGCCTTATGTCGATTTTGACAGGCACTACGTACAATTAGTTCGCATCTTTTTCGAAAACGGTTTAAGGAATCAACTTGAATTCCATAACTTTTCGTCGGCATGGTCTGAAGATGATCTGGTTCAATTTTCGTGAAAATAACAACCTAGGAGGAGTTTGAAAAAGTACGTTTTTCAGAAAATTTAGTTTCTAGCCCTTATGGTTCAAAAGTTATTAGCATAAACATAAGTGCAACTTTGGACAGCTGGTGGCGCTAGAGGGATTGAGTTAGAGACTCCAAATTTGCTATGGACAAAGGTCAGACTGTCCTCTAACTGTGTGCCAAATTTCACAACTTTCTCGCAAGCGGTTCTATGGGCTGCCATAGACTTCAAGAGTGGAAGAAGAAGAAGAAGAAGAATCGAATGCCAACAGATACAACAATAGGTGCCTAAGCACCTTCGTTGCTTGGCCCCTAATAACACTGCTGCATATTTCTGGATGGATCATCTACGGGTGAAAAATGTGATAATCAGATGGCCATTAGAATTAAAAGCATCACTACTACACTGTAAAACCCAATAAGTTCAGAATACTCAAAACATTTGAGGAAACTTATTACCTCAAAACATTTAAGTAAACGAACTCATTTTTTAAAAGTTGGTAGAACTTAAAATTGTTGTGACAAATGGGGCGGGGCCGAGAGCCATGGAAGCGGATCAAGGCCAGTGTGGTGCACAGGTGTCTCTCACTAACAATCCCGTCACCAGCATCCCTTTCCCAACTCATCATAATGTTAATTACATACCGTTAATTTACATAAACATCACATTCAGATCTTGGATAAATGTTACGTAGCAAATAACACACGCTATTATAACTATCAGAGAGACATTACATACTTGCATATATGTAATCAATCAACATATGTGGTCTTAAATGTTTTGCAGCCCATCCTCAACCTAACCACAGGCTCTACTCTTCACCACAGTGGTAACCCTACAAAACTAACATAACAGAACCCCCCTGAATCCCAACATAACACAACATTAATATATATCTCCATATGTTAATCTTGTGCAAAAACACACAAAATAACACTTAATTTCAACAGTTATTTCTATGGTCTGACACAAAGCATGCTGGGAATTAGAAATCTGCTGCTGCTCAACTCAATCATATTAAGTTTAGCTAACTACAATGAAATTTTGAGTTCATGCAACTTTTTTCTATTAAGTACAATGAACTTTCATTATTATTTGAGTGAAACAAACTCATTTAATTTAATTAATTTCACTGTTCGGTTTTACAGTGTATTACTATTGCTCATACTGATCAAATCACTAACAAAATAGATAAATGCATTAATAAAAATCACTCGCTGCAGTAAATACAGATCCTCAAATGTTAGTATTGTGACTGTGGGTGTTCTGGGTTGTTGCTAGGTTTCTGTAACCCTTAGTAATGAACCATTTCCACTGAAAACTGTTATATTAAACTCATTAGGGCAATGACAGATTAATACAGTGAAACAGTGATGATCTGCATCCTTTCCAAAGCGCTTGTACCTGTACAGCGTGTGGCAGCGGGTCAGAATGCTCCTCTCCTCCAGCGCAGAGCAATGCCAGCAAAACACTGTGTGGGCCTTTTTTCTCACACCATCTCTGCCAAAACGCCTCTCTGATGTGACTCTCTGGATCTCAGCCATGTTTGTATTTAACGCTCGGCTTTTGGCACTCCACCTGCGCCGCTCGTCCAGTGACTAAGCTCAAATATCTCTTCAGGTGTTTGTGGACATCTTTGCTGCTGTTGTAAATCTCTTTGTGACTGAATTAATTTGTCGTTTAGTCGTTGGATGTCTGTATTCTAACGATCCTGTAATTTCAGTCCCTCCTTGAACTGTTTAGCCTACAGATTTTTCTTTCCCAATGAGTTTCCCACTGCTTTCTCTCTCTCTTTGTAAACGTTGTTGACGCTCCCTAATGACCTTCTCAGTTCAGTGTGGCATGTAACATCTCTCAGTCTCTCCCGCTGCAGTAGCTCATCAGTTCACACGCACTTTAAAATGTTTTGTTTATCATGATTCTTGAGAATATTAATGAATGAAATACTCATATGGGTCACCAACAGACTCAAATGAGTGTTCAATCTTCAAAGTTTTTTACGGGTGTAACAACCACATTCTGCAGCTAAAATCACTTGGATTATGGAATTATAATTAAGGATATTCACTTGTGCATTTACAGTAACATTGCAGTACAGTTTTGCGGTAAACATCCAATGAGTCAGTAAAAGTGACGTGTGTGACTGATAGTGGGCAGCGGATTGTGGAGAAACCAGAAGAAATCTGATCATACATTCAATAACTGCTGCTTCTAAAACTGATAAAACTAGTAAAGAAAACTGAACCAAGGATCAGCATTAAATATGTACACATATACACAATATCGTTCAAAAGTTTGGGGTCAGTACGTTTTTGTTTTTTGTTTTTTTGTGGAAGAAATTAACACTTTTATTCATCTAGAATACATTAAATTGATCAAAAAAGACTTTTAAAAAGGCACAATATGTAAGATTTTTGGATAAAAATATCCAAAAACCACTAGAACAATATTATACATAATCACAAATATACATTCTAAAAAGTGCTGGGTTAAAAACAACCCAAGTTGGGTTAAAAATGGACACACACAGCGATTGGGTTGTTTTGACCCAGCTGTTGGGTTGAATCTTTAACCCAACCTGCTGGGTAGTTTTTATTTAACTCAACTGATGTTTAAAAATCACTTTATTGATCACTTAAAATGAACCCAAAATAGGTTGGAAAATAACATGTATTAATATGTTTAATTAATAATAATTAAATAATAAACATTTATTAAATTGCTTATTAATAAATATTCATCTTTTGAATATTATTGTTGCCTCTAGTAATTATGTGTCTGATTTTTTATTTCCAACATATTTTGGGCTCATTTTAAGCCAGCCATATAGTCATTTTTAAACAATAGTTGAGTTAAATAAAAACTACCCAGCACATTGGGCAAACATTTAACCCAACCGCTGGGTCAAAACAACCCAATCACTGGGTTTGTCCATATTTAACCCAACTTGGGTTGTTTTTAACCCAGCATTTTTAGAGTGTATTATTAATTTCCAAGAATGTTTAAATCCAGAGAAATAAGCAATTTTACCCAGGACACGGATTGTGTCCGTGCATTGCCTATCAATGACATCATACCCACGTTGCCCTTGATTTATTTTGTAGAAACCATGGAAACACAAAAGACGCTTTAATATATTATGTGTTATATTAGACAAGTTAGCAACTGTTGCATTGTTATATAGCTCAACACAGTAAGTCTTATTGTTTAAATCTCATTTTCCAGCAAATACCATGTTTTACCATGCCTAATATTGATCTAGCTCACTGCAGTGTGCAACAAGTGTCTCATAGCAGCCGCCGAGTGAACGCAGAGCAGCATTATAACAACTTTAAACACACTCAAATGTATCTAATATGATAAACAGTGCTGCTTTAGCCCCCAAACGCTTGACCGGAAGAAGCAGAAGCACTCATCTGTGGCATAATAAAAGCTCCACTGCTCGAGGTGTGTGTCACACTTGTCTCTCATTTAGGGCTGCACAATGATTAATCACGATTAATCGTTTGCAAAATAAAAGTCTGTGTTTACGTAATATATGTGTGTGTTCTGTGTATAATAATTATGTATATATAAATACATGCACATATATGTATATATTTAAGAAAAACATATTTATATATAAAATATTTATATTTATATGTAATATAAAATATATATAAATATGTATATTTATTTATACATGTATCCGCAAGTATTTATATATACATAATTATTATACACAGAACACACACATATATTACGTAAACACAGACTTTTATTTTGCAAACGATTAATCACGATTAATCGTTGTGCAGCCCTACTCTCATTAGCAATCGCTCCAGCGGCCTCGTTCAGCTCCAACACCCTGCTTCATACTACAGTAATGATAGTAAATCTTTCATACCTTAGCTCATTCATGAATATGATTTATGCCTGAGTCCTGTCGGATTCTTTTCCACCGGCTGGTGAAGACAACTCCCATGATCTCGCAAAATCAAGACATCATCAAGCTACGCCTTTCTTTTGAATAAGTGACCTCTAGTGGCGAAAAATTACATATTGTGCCTTTAAAGACATTTATAAAGTTAAAGGATTTCTTTCTGAAATAAGCGCTGTGACTGACCCCAAACTTTTAAAAGATTGTGTATATTCACATACAAACAGCTTGATGATGGACCTTACACCTATGGCAGTGGGACAAAACACAGGAAGAGGGAGAGTTTTTCTGTGTCACTGGGCTTAAAGATGATCTAAGCACTTCCACAATGCTGCTACTGTTCCTGCCATGCTGAATGAACAACACACAAACATGTTCAATTGGCATAACAAATGAGCACACTCATTATTAAGGATTTGATTGGTTTACGGGTTGGCTAACCAGTGCAAATCCATTATGCTGTTAATATTTTATTACTTAATTTGTTGCATCTAAATAATTTCCAACATGGGATTTTTTAATACATCATTTTCTCTTGAAATGTGAGTGGTTTGATCAATATGAGCAATAGTATAGTGATGCTTTCCATTCTAATGGTGTGCTCAGTTCTACACATTTGAAAATAGCACTTATGAGTGACTGTCACCACCTAGTGGTTTAGTTGAACTACTACAGGAGTGATGTGCAATGCTGCACTGTGACTCCAAATACAACAGGTGCCTTTTTATGAGAAAAAAAAGAAAAAAAAAAACACTGGACATATAAAATATCGCAGTATATATCCTGTAAATGAGGATTCATTAAGCAAAATTCTGATTGTGAAAATTTCTCAAACTATTCCCAGCCTCCTGTTTTCTATGTTTGTCTCAAGGTGATCTATGCAGCAGTTACTTCAGTTCTCTGCCAGCAGTCAGCTTTGCCTTTTATCTGTCCTTCACACACACACAAACACACACACTCCTGTCTAAACCTAGCCTGCGGTCGAGGCACGAGTGCAGCAGATGGAAAAGGTTAAACCAAGCAACTAATATGTCATTCAGAATCATTACACAGTAAATTAGCTACACTTGGATAGATGATAGAACTATTGCTTACAATCCACCTCAAGCAATTCACCCATTTACTGTCTAACCAAACTGAAAATGGAATATGTATATAATTAATAATAAATAAAAGACATTAAATATTACATATAAAATAATATCAATTACTTTAGGCTTAGAAATCTCATTATTAAAGAACATTTCTTGGCACTTTCCCCCCCAAGATTCACCAAGATTCAAGCTATAGCAAATAAAAGTACAGTATGTTTCAATTCAAAAGAGACTGTTGGTTGCAGACTCCCTCTGCTGGAGAAACTGAGCTATTGCAAAGACTATATGAGTGTATGAGCAATAACAAATTAGTATCCACATGAAGGACAGGTATGCTCAGAATGGCATACTTCCATACTACCCACATTTGCCACAATTTACAGTATACAATAAGACATACAATTCCTCACTTAAGTGATGAAAAGACACAAACCTGGGCATTGTAAGTGGTGGGTTGCTCTGCCAGCTCTGCCCGTTGCGATCGTCGGACCCACTGCTGAGACGTTCACTGGATGGCGCCCTTGTGGCATCGGTGTCTCCTGTTATTGTCAGCACAGACTCTGAAAGGCTGGGTATCTCTATGTGAGCCAATGGAGCAAAGCTGAGCTCCACGATTTGCCGCACACTCTGGTAGATCTGACCCTGCACTTGCGGAGTCAGTGTGGGGAGGTCAAAGGTCAGGACCGTTTGAGTGCTAGAGGTCAGAGGGTCGAGACTGTCCAGACTACTGTACGAGGTGCCCTTGGCACGATGTGACTCCATGATGTTCTCAAAATGCCGGCTGAATGTGTCCAAACTGTCTCCGGACCTTCTTCGAGGGCCACGGACCAGGATGGGGGATTTCAGAGCCGGGTGGTCGTTAATGAAATGATCTCGGGGCCTAAAAAAAAGATGACTATGTTATTTCTGATATTCTGCAGCACATTAAATATTTAAACAGTTTCTTGAAAGAATAAATCAGTATGCGTGTTTGCCACTTCCCACCTCTTTAGCATCATGCTGTAAAACTCCTCTTCTTCGTTTCTCTCCTGATCGGCCAGCAATCTCCTCACGTCGCCCTGCATCCTGACAGTGACCCAGCTCGCAACCTCCTCCTCTTCCTCCTCCTCATCCTCCTGTCCATCTGTTCTTTCATTCGGCATCTCTCCTAGAGGGCTGCTCCCAGCGAAGGAAGTTCCCATGACACTTCGGTTACTTCCAAACGCTGAGTCAGCGTCCTCTTGCTCTGCTAACAGCACTTCATCTATGTCTGTCTCCCGATAACATCGTAACGGAACGGCGTCCAGATCGGTCTCAGAGTATTTTAAAGTTCGCCGAATTATGCCAGTTTTGGGGGAGGTGCCTGGGGCGGCAGGGGGCGGAGTCACTAACTCCACCTCTACATGTTGAACATCGTGATTAGCTCTCAGAGCGAGCTCCTCAAGTGGCAGAAAAGAGGGCGGGATTGGGGTGGAGTGACCACTTGGTGGAGCTGTGGAGGATTCTGGAACATCTAGGAGGATAAAGGGAAATAAATCAATCAAATTTGGTGCCATTGATACTGACAATAGCCGCTTTTCCACTGCTGGGCCAGTGAGAGCCAGGGCTAACAAGGTGCCAGGCGAGGCCAATAGCCTCGGACCTCAAGCACCGAGGCCAAAATCAAGTTGCGTTTCCACTATCGGGCCAGTAGCCCCGCAGCGCTACGCTGAAACCCACCCTTGACATGCCTCCATAGAGCAACATCACCCAACCCCGCCATTTCACCAACTGACTGAAAACTAGCTATATCGCAAACTGAGCATGACAGAAGCGAACGTTTTTGTTTAAAGATTCCAGCATCAATATTTAACTAATGTTTTACAATAAAACATGTTACAGTGACGGTAATTTATTAATGTGTCAGGATTGATGTGCACATCAATCATGCTGAATCAAACTGGTATACCATTTCACATAAAAAGAGATTCGCTTCTATAAATTTGTGATCACGAGAATGCACAAAACAACTCCATTAAGGCCTTTAAGTCCAAAAGCTTACACATTTAGAAAAATATTGATGAAATATCATACATTTACGTCACATTTCTTTAGAAAGTGTGAGCATTTTTATTAATTTTCCACTAAATTATGCAATCTGAGGAGGTTTGAGTGATCTCTCCCATCACGAGCAGAAAACAGGAGTGATGAGTTATACGAGTTAACCGGACTGCATATTATTTATGACATATGGGGATGGTATCATCAAAACACTGGGCTGAAACATGAAACCAAATAAATACATGATTTGCCTACGTTCTTTAAGCTGTCTCCGGGATTTTCCATAAACATACGTGTTAAAGCTGCAGTAGGTAACTTTTGTAAAAATGTATTTTTTACATATTTGTTAAACCTGTCATTATGTCCTGACAGTTGAATATGAGACAGATAATCTGTGAAAAAATAAAAAAATAAAGCTCCTCTGGCTCCTCCCAGTGGTCATATTGCCATTTGCAGAAATACACCGCTCCCGGTAAGAAACAACCAATCAGAGCCAGGAGGAGTGTCTTAGTAGTGTCAATCAAGCTCGCGTTCACGCTGATCACATCCCTCTCAAGCACAGCGCGTACAGGCGTTCAAATTCAAGATTACCGGTGTGCCGCAGCTTTGCTTATGGCGGACAAACAATCCAAACTGCTAATTCCTCGAGTGGCACCTGCTCACAAAATAAAGACCGAAACGAGGGTAAATATCGGAGCGGCTTTTCCGAGGTGGAGGGAGCTACGTGTCCTGAAAGGATTAAAAACCGATGCAGAGTCAGCCACATTTCTGCTTGACAATTAAGTATCCCTGCTTGATTTGTTTCATTTTTTTCCTCCCCGCCCGTTGACTCCTCGAAGTCGCTGTGGGTGTGAATTCCTCGTCGGAGCCCATTGACTCAGTGTCAAAACTCTAGCCGCATAACATACAGATAAAATGTCACGCACTGTGCAAAGCAACTATTGAAACCTACTAATTCACTGGCTTGTCATGTTGCTGAAATAATGTACTAGCAAACCTTATTTAGCATTACATATCAATAGAATAATTACTTGCATACTGTAATGTTAGTTACCGTTATATTATCTTACTTGCTATTTATTACTTATAGAAATAGTGCATATACGTCATATAGTTACATTACATGTATTGCAAAATACGTAAAGTATTGAGGACCAAGTTTGTAGTCAAAGTATGGGCAGGCCATTGTCAATGTAAATCATATTGTTGATGTTTCGTCCATACCAGTGAATGTGCCATAACTGTTTATCCTCCGTCATCGGTGGCCCTGCTTGCGTTCACGGCAGGCTCCGTTGTGATGGGGGAGGAGCTGTGGAGGGAGGGCTGTAGCGCAGCAGAGAGCAAGGGGGAGTGACCTGTGCGTTGTGCTTGATTCTAAACATTTCATTGGCCATGTCAATCACAGTAACGATTGCCTACACCCAACCTTGCCCCTAAACCTACCTGTCACTGTAACCTCAGCCAATGAAATTGAGGATTTCCGCTGAACCGGAAAAAAAACACGGTTAGCATGAGTAGCCTTCAGCAATGCATATAAATATATTTCTGCCTCATATTGTGATCAGAATCCCCATCAGATTGCAATCAGAAGTGATTTCAAACACTCGCTGGTGTCTGAAAGTGAGTTTTGAGCTAAAAATAGTTAAAAATGTCATAAATGTTAAAGTTAGCTGGCAGCCTGATATAATAACATGGGAAATGAGCAGCTGTGTTGACTCTTTCCTGATTCTCCAGAGATAAACTCTGCTTTTGTTCATGACCACTCCTCAAGCCCGCTTTGGACCAATGTATTCAGCGGGGCCAAAAACCCCTGGCCCCAATGAAGCCCCGATGAGGCAGATCAAGCCACAGAAGTGACAGTGAAAACATGTTCGCTTTTGGCCAGACAGTAGAAAAACGGCTTTTGCTGATGACTGTATTTCAGTGAGTAACTTACAAACAATAAATGATGATCTAAATGTACTTCTGCCTTAAAAATCATAGAAAAAAAACACTTAATTGCTTTTTTGATGGAATCCAAGTGATCGTTAAAAGTGATATTAAAGAGGTCAACAGACTACTCACTCTTCTCTCGTTCACTGGCAGTGTTTTCTACTGGAGTGCCAAACAGAAACTCCCACTTGGCACGAGCAATTTTCTGACAGTGCAGAGATGGACCTGGCACCAAAGAACCGCCATCCGACTGCAACACCCACACAAAATTAACACACTAGCTTATAATAAACAGTAAACTCAATGTACTTGCAAACAAAGGGCGTCATTCATTGAACAGAACTTTAAAGGATTAGTTCACTTTAAAATGAAAATTACCCCAAGCTTTACTCACCCTCAAGCCATCCTAGGTGTAAATGACTTTCTTCTCTCTGATGAACACAATCTGAGCTGTATTAATAAATATCCTGATGCATCCAAGCTTTATAATAGCTGTGAACAGGGACAACGAGTTTGAAGCTCAAGAAAATGCATCCATCCATCATAAACATACTCCACACGGCTCCGAGGGGTTGATAAAGGCCTTCTGAAGCGAAGTGATGCGTTTGTGTAAGAAAAATATCCATATTTAACAAGTAAAATATCTAGCTAACTCCGATTGTGTTCATCAGAAAGAAGAAAGGCATATACACCTAGGTGAGTAAGTAGAGTGAGTAAATCTTGGGGTCATTTTCAATTTAAAGTGAACTAATAAATTAAACTGTTTTTAAAACAATGTAACAATCACTGGAAGAATTAGAGCATTTATGTACCAATAGTTTTATGAACAATGTCTCACCTGTATTCCTGATGATGGGTGATCTGAGTGGTTGCTGTTCTGGCTGGACTCAGGTGAGATGCAATCTCTGTCTCCTAGGCTTCCCGTTACTCCACTGGAGCTCGGGGATGACCCAGCCAAAGCCTGGTGTTCTCCAAACCCCTGTTCATCCTCGCCTCTCTCCCCATCTCCCTCTTCTAATACCACTGGCCCTAGAAGCAAAGCCTGCCTTCTCCTCCATTCTGCCTGTCTCTGTTGCTGCGTTATCCTGGTCATCTCCTCTACTCTTCCCCCTGGGCTGTGGTTTGTTCCACACAATGAATTGCTAACATTTTCCTCTCCTTGTTCTGTGACCTGAACCCTATCCCTTTTTCTGTATACTGGACTGCTGCTCTTGAGAGTCCCTTCAAGTTTTTCTGTCAAACTGAACTTCACTTCCTCTTTCTTTGCCTGCTCTTTCCACTGCTGTCTAGATGTCCAGCTGACTGGAGAATCGTCCACACTCTGACCGATAAACAACCGCCTGGAGATCTCCACGCTTTCTGCAATGACATGGTCATCCCAGTCCTCCTCGTCCAGGAACCAGGGTTCCCCAGAGGTCCACTCCTCTCCAGTGTACTGTGGAGGCTTGTGACGGTGTAAAGTGGGGCTGTCAGAGACTGGCAGGTCAGCTCTAAGCTGACGTGGATCTCGGAGTGGAGAACACACGTCTGCATTGGACAGACTTGGACGAAGAAGACGAGACGGGAGGGCTGGAGAATCAGGTGCTCCCACTGGTACAGAGCAGAATGAGTGATTGGCCAGGTCATCTCTTACATCTGAACTCTTAGTAGCTGTTGCTTCATGCAGGTGCGGATGAACCCCATTTGTTGTAGAATGGTCTTCATGCACAGGTATGTTCATCTTAACAGCCAAATGCTGCACTGGACTCTGTTGTAAGGTCTCATGCTGGATTTCTCTAGAAGAATATCCATAGTTTGTGCTGCTTACATTCGATCTGAAAACAATGGGAGGAGGAGAACTGCGGACCTCGTTGAAAATTGTCGACACTTTGGTGGCCTCTTCTGCAATCTTGCGGGCAACCTCAGGACTTTTCAGGGCTGAGGAGTTATTGCTTCCACTCAGTTGGTTCAAACCATGAGTGGGTGTGTTTGTGAGGCTGGTTCTTTGTCCTGACAGAGGCCTGTCTTCAGCCCGGCTTCCCCAACTTTGACTGACTGGAGTGGAAGTGTCTTGTTTTGAAGGGAGGTTCTGGCTGGGGCATCCTTGGGACCTGGAGGTGGATTTCTGCTGGCTGTTATGCCCCGTGTGGGATGAGAAAGCATCTGATGCTGGGCTTTTGGAGACACCACATGCAGCTCCTACCCTGCCTGGGTCAGGATCAAGGCGGTAGGCACTGCAGTTTGGCACTGGTGAACCTGCCCAAGACTGGCATCGTGCCCTCTGGCGTTGGTGAAACTCCGGACTCCAGTCTGGGCCACGGGAAAACTTACACCTCAACTGGGGAGAGCCAAACTCCTCCAGGGCTCGCTGTGTTGCAGCTTGACCAATGGGATCCAAAGTAGAGGAACAAAATCCTGGATAACCCATGTGCTGGTGAAATGGACTATTATTGCAGGAAGATTCAGCAGGTCGAGACCGCTTTGGATCGCTACACCTCTTACGTGGACAAGCCGCTGCCTCCTTTATTCCACTGGGACTGTTACAAGGACTCTCTACAGTTTTGATGTGGGGCTTCTCAATATAGCTGAAAGTAACCACGGACCTCTGTCCGAGCTCTGGTTTAGAGTCCTGGTGATGACTGCAGGCTCGACAAGGAGTCCCCGGACCAGGTGTCCGTCCAGAGTATGACAACGAGTGGGCATGTTTCAATTGTTTACAGTCAATGTTGTTATTGAGACCAGAGGACACCTGCTGGAATGGTTCTTGCTGGGGAATGCTGCATCTTTGAGGGGAATCCAGAGAACTGTGTGAAGGCTGTAGTAGGAAGCTTACATTTGGTTTGAATGTGCTGCTGGGAGTTGTGGTAAATTCAGATGCCGCCTGTGCTAATTTGGTCAAAGCCTCAACGGGACCATCTTGCTCCACTGTCGTCTCACAGGAACTACCTTTCCCATCATGCTCTGGTGGGGATCTCACCTCCACATACAAATGAAGGACTTTTCCAGTTTGAGACATGGCGTCATAACAGTACAACACAAAGTGACACTGAGATGAAGACTGAAGAAAAGACAGACAGAGATCCCTTTCCTGTTCGGGTCAGTTTGTGAACTCCTGTGACTTGTGTCTGTGAGTGTATTTTTAGTTCATGGAGCTGCCGTTCTTCAGATACCCTCTCCTGCCAGACCAGCCACTACAGATGGAGATGGCATGGACCATTGCACCTAAAATATAAGGTAGAAAGGACAATCAATAAATTGCAATTATTCAGTTGCTACCTAAATATTTTGAGTTTTTCCTCTTTGCCACAATCACTGTTAGTTTGCTTGAGCTTTATAAGCTTTAAAGCTTAATGCATGATATTTCTGTAAAGCTGCTTTGAAACAACATGGCTTGTGAAAAGGTTTGAACAAACAAAAATGACTTGACTTAAATATTCTATGCAGTGCACAAATGCCATTATGAATGTCTATGTTAGACAAACAGGGCCTGTAAGGACAAATTGTTCCAAGATCCAAAACTGTTCCAAGATCCAAAACAAAACAACAATGTGGCAGAGAAGTACAGTACATTTCTCGTCATGACATTTGATTAGAAATCCAATTACAAAGAGGCAGCAACCCGATTACACCAGCAACGGTCATCTGACTCATTTTCTCACTGATGACATACTCATTCTATCGTTCACCCATCCATTTAGCCTATGCTCTATAGTACTAAACAAACAGAGAGAATGATCTCCAGCAGAGACTAAATACACCACTGAACAGAGACTTCCAGACTGCATTTCTCATACCCTTTTTAAATTGACTGATGGTATTTTACCTTTTTTTGCAAAATGTATTTTTAGCAAAGCCATTCTGTATGAGAAATGACAAATTGACCATCTGCATGAAGGGATGGGCTTATTTACTGCTTAGCAGAGAAATTAATCCCTAAAATCCCACATAGCGCATACACACACACACACACACACACACACACAGATTTACGTCATGTGTTAAGTTAAACCTCAGTGACTCATACAGTAAACTCCCATTCAGGCCCACAAGTATTATAAATGTGTATATATTATGATAATGCAATTTTTTCCCCTAAACCATGTAAAGGGTAAATTTAAATAAGGGAATAAACAGACATGAATTGGGCATTACGTAACAAAAAAAAAAAAAAAATCTGACAACAGAATGCCAGGACTGACCAATCAGAATCAAGTACACCAGCTTGGACAACTTTGAAAAAATGAATAATTCTTCATCACACAGGCTAACAGGCCTACATACATTTTCACACATGCACTTGTACAAATAAGCAATTGTGTATTTTTACTTAGAAATATGAAACACCTCTACAGAAGTGCTTCCTGCAGCCTTTGAGACGCCTGGTGATTGATTGAAGGATCTCATGTGTTTTGTACTCACACATACACACTAACATGCTCTTCTGAAAGTGCAGGTGCATGTCATTGACTTTGCTGCTGCAGCACAAGTGAAGGATAAATGAAAGCAGCTCTCATGTCAACAATCAATCAGTGAAACACACATATATGCATGCACACAACCTTTCACTTTCCCAAAATAAAACCTCCACTGACACCGTTTACACCAAGAAAGTGTCTTTTTAGGCAAGCCAGAACCACTAAAACCGAATGTAAGCTCACTCAACTGAATATAATTTGTACTTCTGCTGGCACGCATTAAAAGCATACAGATCAGGTCAAGGTTTTGCTGGTTAGCATGCCCCAGTTAACCCCTGCTGGTAGATGCCGTAACAACACCTTCCTCCATTGATAGCTATTTAAAATTACAACATTTATGCATTCAAGCTATACATTTTTTATCAGTATGTTCTAGCTGAGCTACCTGAAGACTAATTTGGTAGAGTTTCACAATTTCAAACAGTTTTTGTTGGTGCACTGCACATTCAAAAAGTGTCCAAGTAAACAAGTAAAAAAGCTATGATGTAAAATAAATAATAAATATTTCAGATTATCCACTAACATATCAATACAAACATACCAAAACAAACTTTACATTTGAGAGTACACATTCTAGAAGTTATCTTTTAGAATATGTTGTAATGTTTATGTTTAGGGGAAAATGTTTATGTTTATGTGTTCACTTGATTTAAAAAAAAAAAAAATCAAATGCTCACACAAATATAAGGAAAATGAACTTTCATGCCTGTATAAAAGCAGATAGTTGGTCCAAATATCAAAATTCTCTTCTTTTTGGAGCTAACATAAAACAAAATGAGGATACGTAAACGATGACAGACGCATTATTCATTTTTTGGGCCAACTACTGCTTTTGCACATATCATTTCTAATCATGATTTGATTGTTGACCTAATTAATATTCATGAGATATGCATGCATATGTGTTCATTCAAGCGAACACATACACACAAAACAGCCTGTGTTGATCAGTACAGTATAACCCTGCTCTGATTCCTCAATATCATCCCTCTCTCCTTCACTCATTTTCTCCCTGGACTTTCTCTCTCCAAAAATACTCACTCATCCTTCAGCACTGCAGGAGTATTACAGGCCATCTCAGCTAATTCACTAAAAACCATCTGTGCCATTTAAACAGACACCTTCACACCTTCATCACCTGCTTTGTTACCTTCCTCATTAAAGGCCTCGCTAAATACCACTTTTTTTTTTTTTTTGCAAACTTCCACTTGCAGTTTATTTGAGAAGTATGAGAGGAAAATGCATGTTGACAGGCTTCGTGAGATTCACACTAATTGCACCGGGCCATTCACCTGACAGTGAGTGTGGTCACTATAACAACAGAGGCTCACAAGCACTAGAACAGTCACAGAGGGAAGAATAAGACATTGCAACAGCCGTAATGATCCCTCTTGGGAATCAGAGTTCCCTAGGTATATTTTCTGCATGTTTACAGCCACAGTCTAATTAAACAGCGTCACAGAAACCGTCTCTAATGTCAACAGAGCAGGATCTGTGCTAATATTAGCCGGCTGCATGACTATCTGACCACAGTCCTCAGGTTCTCCTTCAGAGGACAGACAGCTGACTATTGAGTACACGACAGTATGAAATCAAAATGGATACTATTTACTGTCTTGAAGACAAAAATCTGACTTTTGTGGTATGTCAGATTCACTGAAAAAAAAATTATGTCATTCATTCAAGGGGTGGTAGATTATAATTTCACTTTTTTAACTTTAGTTAGTGTGTAATGTTGCCGTTTGATCATAAACAACATCTGCAAAGTTACGACGCTCAAAGTTCAATGCAAAGGGAGATATTTTCTTTTAAAGAATTTGCTGTTTAATGACTATAACAAGCTTCTTGCCCCTGCAAGAAAGGGGGCGGGGCCATGTTGGGCTGCTTTAGAGAAGAGGAAGAGTTGTTGTAGTAGAGTGTTGTTGTCATGCCGTCATTTTACGCCGGACTGCTTCACAAACGAGGGTCAATTCAACACTGGATTTGCACAAAAGATTAACATGACGGCACAAATCAACTCCACAGCAACTACATCAATTTATCCACTAACAATTCAGAAACGTCTAAAAGTTGTAACTTCTTCCT